>NC_135169.1:49806416-49853075 GCF_041146795.1 Maylandia zebra
AAATTTTGGTCAGTGAGCTTCACTTGCCAATGGGTTGCAAAAATCTGCATTGGAATTGGAAAAGAAATTTACTTTTAGCAATCATTATGTTCAATATTTAAGTACATTTTTGTGTACTTATGATATAGTCACACTATGGAAAACAGTGGTAAAAATGTTAATTCGATGACTTGTTAACAGAAAATAACTATTACTTGAAAGTCTTCTTCCCCTCACACCAAGTGGTTGTGGCAAATGAGCCTGGTTCTGCCGGAGGTTACTTCCTGTTGAAGGAGAGTTTTTCCTTCCCACTGTCGCTTGTTCAAGGGGTTAAATGATTGTTGGGGGTTTCTCTGTTTTCTCTGTGTTATTGCAGGTCTTTACTCTAAAGTGCCTCGAGGCAGCTGTTGTTGTGATTTGGTGCTATATGTATGGGTGTTATGATTAAGTGTTACAGTATACTCTTGCCATGATTAAACACAGACTAAACTTAAAATAATGAGTTCAGAATATATAACATGCAAGTCATCCCTATCTACCCAAAGATCAGACTATAGATTTCTGTGAGTCTTCAACAGTTCCCTTCCTGCTCGTCGTCCTTGTTGACATTGATTGGCAGGTGTTTCCTTAAATGGTCAAAGACAGAGCTGTGCTCTAAGCACCATCTGCCTCAGAAAGTTTGATCCTGTACTCACCTTAGTGCTCGGCAGATTTGAAGGTTGACCAAACAGACTTTTTATTGGAAAAGAAAAGTTACATTGACTTTCTTAAAGAAGTTAACTGTAGCAACAGCGTTCCTTTTTGCACCAACAACAGTCGCCAGGCAACATGTTTCTTCACAAAGTTTCACCCAGTGTGAAACTTTTGGCTAGGCTAATGCTAACGCAGCACAAAAGGGCAATGGTAAGGTATCAAAACATAATCTGTAAATAAAATTATGTGAAAGAAATTTTAACATAAGTGAAGTGAAGACAGTGGATGTATATGATGCCACACCAACTATAGCAAGAGCTGCTTTTACATGTTTAAGTGCGACTAACAATACAAGTTGGCTAATTGGTACCTTAATGGTTGTTCCCTATGTATAAAGCAGCCATTTACTTTACTGATGGATCCTTCATCCAGGCAGAGCAGGAGTGACTGCAGGGAGGGCTTAAAAAGACTAAAGGCTAAAATGGCTTATTTCAGTATGATGATGATGATGATGATGATGATGATGATGATGATGATGATGAAGTGAGGCTTTGAATGAAGGGCCAGTATCAGAAAAACAATGTCTTTTAAAAGAACTTTTAATCTCATAAAGCTTCCTCTAGTCCCCTGAATAATAATATAGAGTGAAAATAGGCATAACAAAATATTATGGATGCTCTATAAGTGAATAGTGTACAGCATGAACTGAAATATACACATGCTGAGTTGATTATTTAAAGAATGGGGCTAAAGCCAGAGTATAAAGTCATATTATATGAGCAATAAATGGGAAGAGAACCCAAGGGAGCGAGCGAGAGACAAAGAACAAAGTGAGAGGCAGACACATTCATCAGGCACCAGGGTAGCGGGCATGCTCAGATAACCTCAAGCCAGCTGCTATAGCTTCAGGCAGGGGCTCTCACCACCCCACGAGCACAAGCGGCTCCTTTGTTTTACAATGTCTATTGTTTGTGGCCACCCTGACACTTGTGTTTCACAGTTGTCATTTCAATTCTCGACTCTTTGTGACAAAATGAACAAACATAAAAACACCATGGCTCACAGACAAGACTGTTGCCACAGCGACGTCCAGTACATGTTGAAAGAACAGCATCACAACAAGTTCATTTAGAGTAAAAACCACAAGTGGCACAATAATTGAAACAGAAAGAAAAAAAAACTTCTGTGGGAGTCGTGGAAATAAGCAGGATGTTTGGTTGAGTACTTCTTTTGGATTTGCTAAAACAATTAGGTCTGTTACTGAGTACGTTTTTTTTCTTAAAAGAGAGCTTTATTGATCTGTATTAACGGGGGAAGAAAGACTGAATTTGGCTTGTGTCTACTCAAATGCACTCAACACTTCCTGCGTTGCACATTTCTTGCTACATAACCAATATATGGCTCGAAAAAGAACTCGGGCTCCGAGCACGATATGGCTTTGTGATCCAATCAATAAAAAAAGCCCACAAACACACACACCTTGCAACCCAAGATAGTTTTATGCCGTGTATGCACCTCCTAAAGCCTAAAGATGTACAGTATACACAGAAAGATGGGAAACATGTCTCTCTGCACATTTTAAGGGCACATCTCTAACAAAGAGACGTGTGAGATGGAAGTCAATGAGGGCAGTAATGAGGGAAGGGGGCTCCCTCAAACGCATGCACATACACACAGAAAGAGGAAGCGAATGTAGAGATGCAGCACCGGTTCTTTCCACCCTGCTTGGCGTGCCTGGAAACCATGGCAGCAGTGTCTCACAGCATTTCAGCAGTCACCATGCCAACAGTGGCGGCAGCTTTCTGTGGTGATCAGACTCACTGGGTGACACCTGACGAATGCGCGCGCGGACGCACACACAAACACGTGCACAGAAACACACGTGCATCCATGTACTCGTATGAACGGGCAGCGAGGCAGTGAAAGGAAATGGGAACAAAGAAAAAGTGAGAAGGTGAACTTTGCACAGGTGGGTAGAAATCCACGCAGAGATGCACACGAGGCCATGTGCATAAGAGCACTAACAGGCAGCGGGACACATACACGTACACTGTGTAATGCTTTCAGCAGGGGTATAAAAAAAGCAACCTTTCTTTTATCCCTCTCCTCCTGTTCTGAGTCAGTGTGCTCCACTCTGTCTCTCTAATTAGAGAGCCTGCCTGAATCTGTCTGCATGGGGGCACACACACACACACACACACACACACACACACACACACACACACACACACACACACACACACACACACCCACTGAGTTGCACACATGTACATTCAAAACACATCTTCATCTTTCTCTCAAAACAAATCACACAACATTGAGTGCACACAAATGACAAGAGCACTCTATCATTCTCCGCTGCATGCGCTCACACACACACAAAAACCTTACACACATACACAAGCATCCACTATCCACATATTAATAACCAGGTCTCCAATGTCAATTTGAGCTCTCAAGGACTGTGGGTGCTGAGTGAGGCAGAGGCCACACAGACAGAAAGAGCAGGAGCGAGAGAGAAAGAGAGAGGGACAGAGAGACAGTGAGAAAGAGGGAAGAGTAATGGGGTAATGCATTCAGGTTCTTATTCATGCTGATTCCCCCGCTGGGTGCACAGACTCATTTACCTAAACAATACATTTCAGACAGGGCAAAAAGGACACAGAGGTAGGGCTGGGTGTGCATGTGTGTGTGCGTGTGTTTGAGGGTGAGTGATAGCCTGCTATTGCCCTTTGTGTGATTTTGTGTGCAAGAGAGAAGGTTGTGCTTCCAGTATGTATGTGAGTTAGACTAATATATATATATTTATATATATATATATATATATATATATATATATATATATATATATATATATATATATATATATATATATGACCACTGGCTCAGACGTGTGTGAGGCCAAGCATTGAGTACCTGCTGTCTGCATCTGATAGAGAAGAAAAGAAGGCATAAAAAAGCAGTCGAGGAAAGGCAAAGGAAAAAGAGAAAGAGAAGCCCTTGAGTGGAATGGTGTCTGAGAAATGTGGTACTTGACCTCCAATGTGTGTTTGGCAAGAAGGACCAAGGCTGAAATGAGGGAGGAAGCTGAAATATCCCTTTACTTATTTATCTGTGCTTTTCAATACATTTACAACACAGATATTTTATACCTATAAATGCAAGACATTTAAATGGTTGCATATAAATATCATATTTTCCACTTTCAACATTTGTCCTATCCTGTCTTGTGATATACATTAGGACTCAGTCACACAGGTCTAGAGACTGGTATGTGAGGAAGAAAGCTCATAGGCAGGTGATGCAGTGAGTTTGGCAGAAGAAAATCAGCATTGACTTATTTTTAGCGTATATCAAGTACATGAATATCCCCATGCTTGGCTAGTGCAAGGGGTTTAGTATGGGATTGAATTGCATGACGTGTACGCACATGTGCAAAGCTTTTTCTAATTAGTCATCGATATTATACTTTTTCTTTCAGGCATAAACACATGTGACACATGTGCTCTGTAATGCAGTGTCCTGCAGATGGGTCAACTGAGGATGATGAAATTTACCTCACTTAACACAGGCTGAAACATTAAAGGGAGGACTACCTCGGCAACAATATGGCACAATCTTGGAAACTTATAAGATAACACATTCATTGCTTCACTCACTCACTCACTACACCCTATGTTGATCAGCTGATCTCAATATTATTCTACACATCCAACTGGGCATCTCAAACCGGGCCTGCTCACAGGTTTAAGCCGCTTTGCAACCCACCTCCCGAGCTATTTTTGGTTTAATCAGCATCAAATCTGTTTTCATGGACGCATCCTCTGACGTCCGTGCTGCTGCACTTAGAAGAGTCAAACAAAAATATCTGAACCTTCTCTAAAGGTCCTGACTGAACTGTGTCTCTGCATACATAAATACCTTCATATCCAGTTAATCTGGCTAATTTGTTGGCTTGCTGCTTACTTACAACTACTGTACGCTAATATTTCTTTCTCTAGCATGTGGGCTAAAATACATATGTGGGATTACATTATTCAGAAACAATATAATTTAATCTGTACACAGATATATTTTTCAATTTTTGGCGTTTGCCCAAAAACGTCACAGCTATCCCAGCCTGACGCTCTCATTCGGAGTAGTAGAAATGGGTGACTCATCATAGAGACTCACTGGATCGACTGTACACACGGCAATCGTGACGAGCTGTGACGCACATCCTGGGAATACAGTCTATCTGCCCATGTTGACACCGATGAGCAGAATCAACACACTTATTGCATTATCATGGGAACAATGAAATAAAGACGCACTCATAAGGGCTGTCAAAATAAATGCTAAGGCAATAACTCTGAGATACTGAAACCACAAATTTATCGATCCAGAAGCCTCTCTGCTCATGCGGTTACCTCAGTGTGTCCTGTTTTCAACTCACAGACACACATATTCATAGGACACAGGTAGTGTAGTGCACTTATCGATCGGGACACTTAATCACACCAGGCTAAGGATTTTCCTGTTGGCCAATAATAGTGGCTGAATTTAGCTGAGAGGCAAAACAGTGGGATGATGGAGATTACACACACATACACACACATAGAGACACAGTCATTCCTAACATGCTGTTTAGCAGGCTCTGTCTGTATCTGCATTTTCCATCACACAGAAATGCTAGCAGTGTTTCACCTGCGGACTGCAGCATAAATACCACTGTGCCAGCCTCTCTCTTCACATGGCGCTGTTGCCTCCTGTGAGATTCCTGACACCCCTCCCCCACCCATCACCTTCACTCAATACCAGGTTGAGATGCAAATGAGGAGACTTCACTCAGGCAAGTCTGCTGGACCAGACGGAGTGAGTCCCCTTGTCCTCAAGACCTGTGCCCCCCAGCTGTGTGGAGTCTTTCATAAACTGTTTATGCTGAGTCTGAGTCTGCAGAGGGTCCCGGTGATGTGGAAGACATCATGCCTCGTCCCTGTACCAAAGACGCCACGTCCCAGTGGCCCCCAGGATTACAGGCCCGTGGCATTGACCTCCCACATCATGAAGACCCTGGAAAGGCTCATCCTGGACCAGCTGCGACCCATAGTAAGACCACACCTGGATCCCCTTCAGTTCGCTTATCAGCCTCGTCTCGGAACTGAGGACGCCATCATCTACCTGCTCAATCGTGTCTACACCCATCTGGACCAGCCGGCGAGCACTGTGAGGGTCATGTTTTTTGACTTTTCCAGTGCTTTCAACACCATCAGGCCGACCCTCCTGGGTGATAAGTTAGCAGCGATGCAGGTGGATGCTTCTCTGGTGTCCTGGATTGTTGATTACCTGACAGGAAGACCACAATATGTACGTCTCCCACAGTGTGTGTCTGACAAGGTGATCAGCAACACAGGGGCACCACAGGGGACTGTCCTCTCCCCCTTCCTCTTCACCCTCTACACCACAGACTTCAGCCACTGCACAGAGACCTGCCATCTTCAGAAGTTTTCTGATGACTCTGCGGTGGTTGGATGCATCAGCAGGGATGATGAGACAGAGTACCGGGCTGTGGTCGACTCCTTTGTCACGTGGTGTGAGCAGAATCATCTGCAGCTCAACATGGCAAAGACCAAGGAACTGATCGTGGACTTCAGGAAGACCAGGAAACACTTGACCCCTGTTTCAATCCAGGGGGTCAGTGTTGACATTGTGGAGGACTATAAATACCTTGGAGTACACATTGACAATAAACTGGACTGGGCTAAAAACACCACAGCACTTTACAGGAAGGGCCAGAGTCGTCTCTATTTTTTGAGGCGACTGAGGTCCTTCAACATCTGCCAGAAAATGCTCAGGATTTTCTATGAGTCTGTTGTGGCCAGTGCGATCCTCTATGCTGTTGCATGCTGGGGGAGCAGGCTGAGGGTCGCAGATGCCAACAGACTTAATAAACTGATCCGTAAGGCCAGCAATGTTGTGGGGATGGAGCTGGACTCCCTCAAGGTGGTGTCGGAGAGGCGGATGCTGTCCAAGATAAAGACAATGTTGGATAACACCTCCCACCCACTCCATGACATGTTGGTCAGTCACAGGAGCTCGTTCAGTGAGAGACTGAGATTACCGAAAAGCACCACTGAACGACACAGGAAATCATTCCTGCCTGTGGCCATCTCCCTGTACAACGCATCCACTTAACACACTGTTTGCTGCTACAGCTACACATGTTTCTTTTCCAACTATTTATTTATGAGTGACTTATGTATGTATGTATGTATGTATATATATGTATATATTGTACTATTCTTAGTTAGTGTATTGTCTGTCTTGTCTTAATGTTGGTTTAAAATGGAGCACTGTAACAAAAAATAATTTCCCCCAGGGATCAATAAAGTATTCTGATTCTGATTCTGATTCTGATTCTGATTCTGATAAATACTCCGTCTACGGCTACGTCACACCGAGGCGAACCTTTCTGTGTCCAGTGTTGGTCAAGTTACTTGAAAGAAGTAATCAGTAACTAATTAATGATTACTTCCCCCAAAAAGTAATCCTGTTACTTTACTGATTACTCATTTTCAAAAGTAATTAATTACTTAGTTACTTTTTAAAAACATGATTTACAACCTGAAGAGGTGATAAAGCGATAGATCTTTCAGCCCAATTCTGCTTTTTCTACATAATCCATCATACAAAATGTAATCAAATGGAAAAGTCTCTTTTTAAAACGTGTTTTATTAGTTTTAATCTTTTAACTTTATGCATCAAGCAAAAATGTAATTATATGCAACATTCTCTGACTGGAAGAAATTTGTTTAACATTTAAACCTATTTTCTACACATTCCAGCACATAAAATAAAATATTTTTTTGTGTTTACACTCAGTCTTTCAAATAGATGCAAGTAAAACACAGCAGAAAATAAATAAAATCAAAGACTCAGCGGTCCTGTCGCTCTATTTTTACCTGTAAAGCAGGAGCAGGGTAGGCGGATATTTACCCTGGTGCAGGTGTGCCGCAGCGGTCAGTGGAAGAATCCGCGAGTTTCTCTGTGAGTTTCCCATTACGTCGTTGCGCACTCGGTGCTTGCTCGGAAGTTTAGGGGTTTTTTTCGCTGTAAAAATAAGTTTTCTTCCCACGCACAACGGACACTAATGTTTTTGTCACTTTTTATGGAATCAAACTCAAAGTAAGGTCAGTACTTCCACGCTTTAAACGCTGCACGCTCATACTGTCTCCTGCACATATATGATCCATTGTTGATCTGCACACAGCTGTTGTCACGGCGCACTCGCTTATGTCACTGTCATGAGACATTCTTGCAAAAAAAAATCACAGTTTTAGTAACGCAGTAACGCAGCGTGCTTACGGGAAAGTAACGGTACTCTAATTACCGTTTTTGCAATAGTAATCCCTTACTTTACTCGTTACTTGAATAAAGTAATTGGATTACAGTAACGCATTACAAGTAACGCGTTACTGCCCATCTCTGTCTGTGTCTGCTTGCGTTTCTTTAGATTCTACCCTCTTGTTGGTTCTTTGTGGTCTTTTAGAGCTTTAAAGAGTAATGATATGTTTTTTGAGGTTTCCTGCCCTATGTGTGTTTGTTACTTTTGAAATTTTGTTAACCGTGTGAGTTTGTATTTGTGTGTGCGGTGCCTGCCCGAGGGCATGTTTGCACAACGCGGTGTGCTGCTCCACTGCAGGCTTTTTTTGTTGTTGTTGTTTTTCTTTCTGTGGTGTGAGGAGCAGGTGAGAGATGAGAAAAGGGAGTCGACAAGTTGCCCTCCCTGCTCTCACACATCGACAGAATCCCATCCCGACGAACACACAAACGTACGGCCCACCGTTGGCGACGGGGACGGGGGGAACAGGCTAGTGCAAATACTGTTCAACATATTTTGCTATGCACGAGAATAAGAAAACAAATGCTTGTGGTGAACATTCGCTTGAGCAAAAAAGCACAATCCTGCAATTCATTTAAAAGTTTTGGTTTTCCAGTGATGCCAGTCTGCTGTGAGTTAAGAATCAGAGAAATATGCAGGAGATAATTGGGAACAGATTCACACGAACACTGTTTACATGACTCAATGTTTTTGTGCATTATGTCTCCAAGGGCTCTGAGAGCATTTGACAGCGTCTTGAACATTTGAGAAAGTTTGTTCCACTGGATGCATATGTCCTGCAACCCCCAAAGTGTGTGTATGTGGATTTTGTGAGGATTAGGCAGATTAGGCAGGAAGGTTTGTGTACACCTGCCTTTGTATATGTTGGATGTTTTGCCCGGCTAAGTCATTCATTGTTAGCAAAACACGAACGTGCATCTGTCTTGCGTTCCGTCAGACGACCTGACAGTGACTGAGATTCTTATTAACGCTTAACACCTGCCTTTACACCTTAACCCATAATGTGAGAGCTATAAGCGCACACAGACACAATACTCTTCATTCCAGTCACTCTAATTCAAAGGTAGGATGGCCTTTCCGACACTTGTTATTATAGAGTAAGGTCAAGCGCACGCAGAATTTGGGTGGATTGTCTTTGAATCCTCTAATATGATGTTTTTGATTAAAAGCATCAGCGTGACCTATCAAACACTGATTATAATGGAAGACATCTTTGAGTCGTACTTTGGCTCATTTCAGCAGGTATTAAAAGTTCGACAGATTCTGCTACGTAAGCTTTCGCCTCTTTCAGATGTTGCAGTTCCTCTTCAGAAGTTCGGATTTTTTGCTCCGGATAATGGTTGGGTTTATTTCCATCTGTCTTAGTCCAAATATTGTGAAGGCAAATAAGATGCTTATCTGTGGGGGCCTTTTCTCCTTTATTCAATCAGCTTTGCCTGTTTCCTCTTGTTTTGCTCAAAAAGTTGGCAGATATCATGTTCTGGAAGGCTTTTGTTTTGTCTTCCACCGCTGTTGTTGTTAAATCTGACTTGGCATGATTTGCAAAAGCCAAAAAAAAAAAAAAGAAAAAAAAGAAAAAGGAAAACAGGCTTTCAATTCCCTGACAATTTCGGAGCTATTTTTTTAAAATCACAATCTCTGATGAGGATTACCCTATGGTGATAAATTGCTGATCAAACCTGTGGTATGACCTCAGGCATATCCACCAGCACTCAGTCATGTTCCAGTCTCTGATCGTTTCTATTCGCTCGTCTTTCACACCTGGTTCGTTTTTAGAAGAATTTATTTAGAAACGTTTGATTTAAAAAAAATTTGTCCTCCATAATTTTCCTTCCTATTACACCCTCCGGTCTATCGTGTTTACTGGGGGCCGGTGGCTGACTTGTAGCACTCCCCTTGTAGCACTCCCCCCTCTGCCCAATCAGTGGCACTGGCTTGGGCTGCTAATTGAATTGGGCTGGAGGTCTAATTCTAATGTGCAGCAGATGGCCGGGGCATTCCTGCATCAAACCAGCCGTGGGCTGCCATTCTGCTCCAAACTGCTCTGCCCAGGGTAATGTAAACCACCACGAAGAGAGCGAGTGAGAGATGCAGAGAATGGAGCGACCCTCATCTCAGTCACTTTGAGGTTCCACAGAGATGTACTAACTCAGTTGCGTTCACTGGAATTGAGCTATTGAGCCGAACGACAGTTAGTAGTCCTTCTCTGCTATATCCTCCTACAGTATGCGGCACCTCATGTGAATGGAAACAAGCATCATGGTTGTCTCCATTCATGTGTGTCAGGTAAAATCCATAAGCAGCCGTACACACATACACAACACGAAACCTGAGCTTGCCTCTCTTTGTTGCACACCGGTGGATTAAAGCATCACTGGATGGCAGTGTTGAGCCGCACAAAGCATCAGGATCTGGTGAAGCTGGTGAACAAGGTTCCATTGAAGATGTAATAAAGACACAAATCAATGGCTATAATTTGGAGAGAGACTCAGCCTAGGTTAGAGTTATAATTTCCCCTGGTTTCTGAAACTGCATAGGAGAGTAAACACTGTAGGAACTAAATCACAACAGACAGAACCGGGAAGGAGGGAAGAACGGGGGGAGGGAGGCTCGATAGAGGAAGAAATAGAGAGATACAAGGCAGAGAGGTGCAGAGCCGAAGAAAGGAAGAAGGGGATAAAATCAGAGCTGCTAATGTAATAACAGCACAACACAGAGATGGGGAACATTGCGTCTCACAATGGCTACTATCACCAGCTATCAAGTGCATCAGGGACGACGCATCAGGGAGCACGCGCGGGTCCGTAACAGTTTGTGTATGTGCACGCGCCGGCAAACACAGTGCACTTTAAGCTTGCACGGGGCTGCGCTTACTGTTTTGAAATGACTCCCCAGAGTGCAGCCTGAGTGCTATGAGGAAGATTATGAGTGAGATAGAAAGCACACATGAATTTGGGCTTTGTTGTGTGGCAAGATAATAAAAGATGGAAGTCTTTGTCAGTGCGGGTAAGTGTATGTTTTGGGAGTAAATGACTGACAACAGAAAACAGCCATTTGGGCCGTGGGCGTGACAGTAGCTCTTTGTACAAAGATCTTAGATTTGTAAGCAAGTGTGTTTATACATTTTTCCCCAGATGTATGAGTGCAAGTAGTTATTTAGGAGCATCGCTATGGATGTTCAGCGTGTTTGCGCGCTGGTCTGGGAGAAGTCAGAGATAAATGCGTGAGATTGTGGGTGGTAATTGCAGGTAATTTTGGTTGTTCTCCTATCCTTCGTTCCCAACAAACAGACTCAGACGCTTGCAGCTTTATCTTATACAGAAATAGTTTGAAGCCTGCAATCATAATTGAAAGAACAACTGCTGCGTGCATCTAGCAAAACGTTGGTTTATTGATATCGAGACTGTTCCCAGTAGAAAAACAGTGGAATACTTCCTATAACTTAGTCCTCCTAACTGTAGAGCTGCTCCAGAGTTTAGCTCCTAAAGCCACCGTGACTGTATCTGCTTGCTCTGCAGTAATGTAAACTTAGTGAAATTCAAACAGTGAATAAACATTGTAGGGTTGAAAGATTACCATCTAATAAATAGCAATACCACTCTTGCCAAGAACCACTGTGTGCCACTCATGTGTTTACATTTCATTCACAAGAATGCTTGAAAATACATATGTGGTTTTTAATGTTTTTAAGTGTTTACCAGCAAGAATATCTTATCTCCTTATGATTAAATAAAATGGACAATTTTGGAAATACCTCCAAGAGAAGTATTGCTAAGTGACTTTCCATAGTTCGGTGTATATTTTCTGATAAATGTATGCTATAGTGCAGCCTGAAATATGTGAACAATTGCTGCATGGACACATGTGAACTCTGACATTCATGGAAGCTTAATTATAATAACTTTTGTGATCTCTTAATATTTATGTAGACCATTCTCATTAGCTTAGCTGTAAAGTGTTTAGAGGTAATTAGCATGTTTCCATCCTAAGCCTTTTAAACATCATTCCTGTTAATCAGCAGTACTTGCTTAAATTAGCATTTTGCTGTAAGTGTATAGTTTATATCATCTGCTAGCCTAGTTTAATTATATTAGAGGTGTATCTGGGCTAAGCAGCATTAACTTAGCATTTTCTTGAATCGCTATACTGTACTACTTTGACTAAAAATCATTATGTGTATTTTTTGCTAGTAAATGCCACGCTGAAGTCTTGGGCACGGGTTCAAACTTAAGGTACTCTTGCTGGGAGGCAGCTGTGGTAACCACTGAGCCATTGCGCTTAAGCTCAGCTGGTTTTTTCCTGGTTCTTCCTGTACCTGTGTGGGTTTCCGCCAGGTACTCTGGCTTTCTCCTACAGTCCAAAGACACACTGATGATTTTAAATCAGCTGTGAGGTCGATAAAGTGCTAGAAGTGTAGAGAATCAAGTGGTGACTCTATACACTGAGTATGAATGATTGGTTGTAATGTGACTTGTAGTCTAAAGCCCTTTGAGTGGTCTGTAAGACTAGAAGGGCATTATATAAATATGCGTACTTACTGTAACATTACACTGAGCATAGATCATTATGTGTGTATAAAAGAAGAGTCTTTTCCAGTGAAGTAGAACTGATGCTAGAATTAGTTACATATATTTTATGGAAAAGTAAAGGCTACTTTTTTTGCCGAAAAGCTAGCAACAGCAAAGCACTACAAAACTGGATGCTGGGTCCAAAGTAGGTGCCACTTTTACAGTCAAATCTTTTAGGGGCTACATCAAGAAATACACCAGTGATTCACAGATGCAGACTGCAGATTCGGACAGCCGTCATTTAATTTAAATTAGTCCAACATTGGCTACAAAATGTTTTCTAACCTAGTGTCCTAATGCACACACAGCCAAGAATTTCAAGACGTGTGTATCTGCAGCCTCAAAAACCCAACTTTTTCCTACAGCACACTACTCTCGGGGCGATTGCTGTTGCTGTCCCTGTTTTAACTAAATCCTTTCACAGCACCATCCACACTTTGGTTTATTGTTTTATTTTCATAGAAAAAGCTTAATGCATTCATACCTTTTTAAAGCAGTTGTGCTATATAGATAAACTGTGACTGAATATCTGAACCTTCTCACATCACAGCACTGTGACGCTGTGTACACCACTTGCAGTGCTCTCAGGCTGGCGCTCAGAGTCACCAAGAGCTCAATGGTTGCTCACCATCACCATGTCAAGAGGAAAAGAGTTAAAACTTCTATATTTGACAACTAAAACCATTGTGGGAGTGCCTGAAATCTGGTGGGGATTTCTCTCTCTAATCATACAGAAGTTTATGAAAAAACTGACTATACTGACCAGTTGAACCTTGATAACACTCTCCAGATGTGTTTTTGGTCAGAAAGTCTAGTTGGAAGTCTTATCTAATCAATGTGTTCATTTTATAGTAGTCAAAAAGAAGAAATATACCCTATGCTATAGGGTTTGCCTACCATATGACTGGCAAATCATGATGATGTAAGTATCCAGTCAAAGGATTAGCCTGAATGTGACCTATATCTTGATTTTTCTGTGGCCCTTAATTAGACCTTAACTGAGGCTGTTATCTCAGGGTGAGTCTGGTTGCCTTAACTCAGCCACTTTGTGCAGGCCATGTCTGTTTGGATCACATTTTGCCCATATAAAACCTGCCCTAACCCATGTTCAGTCCAGCTAGCTGACTTTAGGCCTGATGTCTGGCCCACTTCCCAGTGCCTTAACTGCCCTGTAATTGGCAAAAGTACCTCAGTGTACCTCAGTACCTCAGGCCAAATACACTCACACTCCCAGATTACGATGTTAGATTGGGTTGTGATTAGTCAGTCACATGGACATATTTAGGCATGCAGTTCAAGACAGCCTGCCAAAGTTAAAACCAACCAAAAGAAGACAAAAACTGATTTACTGTACATGCAAGTGTACTGATCTGAACTGATCTGCTAGGATTTACCACACAGCTATCAAAGATATCAACTGAGCAGCAAAAAGCAAAAAAAAAAAAAAAAAAAAAAATGCCTTGTTGATGGCAGAGGTCAGATTAAAATGGCCTGACAGCTTTGAGCTGACCGGAAGGCAACTGTACTGTAGCAAATAACCACTCATTGAACCTTGAAGCTGATGGCCTGCGGCAGCAGAAGACCACAGTAGGTGCCACTTTGATTAGCTAGGACTAGGAAACTGAGGCTACAGTTCCCTTTATGACCACTGTACTCATCTTTTCATGGCTGCTTCTAGCACGATAATGCACTATGTGTCAGAGTTTGTTTTGTATTCTGGTTTTCTTATGGCGTAGTGGAGAAGTGTTGAGTTCTAGTAGTTATTATTAGTATGTCTTAGTCAGGTTTTAGTCTAGTTAATGTTATCACCCATGCTTCCTTGTTTAGGTGTCATTTCCTGTGGCATCACATCCTAATTTCAAGCTCGTGTTGTCACTGTCTACGTCTCATTATGTTTTATGTTTTATTTTTTCCAAACTCGTGTTCCATGTTCAGTGTGTTTAGTTTTGCTTCCCTTGTGGTGTCATGTTCATTTGTGTCAGCTGTGTTGGCCATTTGTTTCCACTTCCCTCATCACCCTTCTGTGTGTTTAAGTCCACTGTCTCCTTTTGTTCATTGCTGGGCCATCTGTTTATCTCGCCTCCGGTCCGTGGATTTTCATGTCTCCTTAAGTGTCTGTTTTTCATGCTCTTGTTTTCTTAGTTTTTGCATGCTCCTGTTCATGTTTGAGTCATAGTTTCATGTCTAGTTCTAGCTGTTCCCAGGTTATCATTTGGTCTTTGCCTTTGTTTTGTTTAGTTTTTTGCCATAAGCCTAAATAAACGGCCGGCTTTTTGTTATGCTTCAGTTTTGCCTCACGTGCGCTCTGCCTTTGTGTCCACATCACAACACAGCGGCTACTCAGCCATGACACTATGCAACAAATATGTGATGATTTTTTGTTTTCCGGAGTGTACTGTGCTATATTCAAATGGCCTCCATAGTTACCAACTCTCAATTCAGTAGAGCAACTTTGAGATCTCACATCACGGATGTCCAGCTGACACATCTGCAACAACTTTGTGATGCCACCATGTCAAACTCTCAGAGGAATGTTCCCAGCACTGTGCCACAAAGAATCAAGTCAGTTCTGAGTAGGTGCAACCTGGTACAAGCAAGGCTTAAATAATTAAAGTGTCCAATGAGTTTAAATCTACTATCTGTGTTTGGGTTGAGATTTGTTTATCCAGTGACTAACTTCAGCATTCCCTGTCTGGGAATTTCCTCGAGATCAATCAGAGCTAGACTATTGGCGTATTCAGTGTCAGAAAATAGCAAAGAAAGCCAATCACAATTTCATACACATCACTGTGTCTATTTTTCAAATTACTTGTTTTCTCAAATTGTGGAAAGAGAAACAGAAAAACAGCAAATCCTCACAATTGACGCAATCTTTGGCTTGCTGCACAGTACACCAAAAAATAAAAGAAAAAAGAAAACACCATAAAACTGCTTCTGAAAAATTACTTTGACATGTTATCCATCAACTAATCGGATTAGCATATGATTATGTCACATTTGATGTATGGTTGATGGCTTTGTGGGCATTTTTAAAAGCTCCTTAAAGGGTATGGTTTCCTCTTCATTTACACATATTGAGCCTGACTGATGTATTATACTCATCGGTATATGGCGCTGAATCACTAGTCGTGTGATTGGTGGATTGGTGTTGCAGGTTACATAATGTGTCTCAATGGTATCATCATGTGAGCTAACCTATGATTTCACCTGCCTATTGTATTCTGCCACACACATTCTGAAGTCTCTACTTCTCATCACAAAAGGGAGCGGTGATGTCTCTTTTCCCTCAGTAATCACCGCCAGTTACTACAAACACACACACACACTGAGGAACCCTGTGTGTGTGTGTGTGTCTTTCGGCATGCAGCCGATAATGTCTCGGAGTGTGTCTTACTCACATTGTCCATAGTATCATCATTAATCATTTCTCCTCCGCCCAGACACGGCCATCAGTTATTGAGAGGTGCAATAATTTGGAATTGATTTAGTCCCCCCACACGGAGCCTAGCTCAGAATATAAAATGCTCCTTTGGCAACATGGAAGAATGAAAGGTAATGATAAAGGGCTGTCAGCAGCTGAAACTCAACAGTTCTGCAAATATCTGTGAGAGGCATCTCTTTTCTTCTCTCCCTTTCTCTTATTGCGTACGTCTGCCCTTCGCTGTTTTGTCGACAGAACGATTAGGAGGCAAGACTGTAGGGAAAGCGCTGCTGTTTTGAGCGTTTACTTGTTTGTGAGTCTGTTTGGAAGGAGGAGGAGGAGGAGGATGAGGAGGAGAAGACGACAGGGAAAAAAAAGAAACCTGATGGACGGAATCTCTGCCCTCCTACGCAAAACCCCTTGTGTTAACAAGGATACAGATTTTGGAGAGAGAGCATGAGAGAGACAGTCACAGAAGCCATGAGAGATAGTTAGACGGAGACAACGAGAGGCTAAGAGAGACAGCTCCAAACTGAAGAGCAGACTACTGAGCCTCTATAAATAGGAAAGAGATTGACGTACGAGGGTTGAGAGACCCTCTTAAAGTTCTCGCGTTTCCATCGTCTTTCTCCTCGAGACCTCTACCACTGACTTAAACATCATATTAGTTGGAATCAAGAAAGCTTTTCCAGCAAAATAAAAAATATTGACTAAAATATAATTACACAGTCATTATGTTTTAACATCCATACTATTGATTGTGTTTACAGCAAACATTAGATGTATTTTAGACAACTAAAATGTTAGTTACTAATAGCATGGAGTCCCAAATGTAAATAAAGTCTTGACATCATTATCTTCCCTCTCAATTCTAAATTCTTGCCTGTCTCAGCCTCTTTCTATTCTGCAGTTACACTGTGGTCTCTCTCACGTATTTGCAGGCAAAAGTATTTTAGATGGTGTGGAACCAAAGGCTCAGCATCTATTTGCATTTTATTTGGCTGCTACGGGTTATGTAAACTCAGCTCCTCCAGATTTAACGGTGAACAGACTCAGTCTGACAATAAAAGGGACTGTGCAGTGATAGACATGGTAGCATCTCCTGCCTATCGAATCATCGTTTAACATGAACAGACAAACAGGTTATTGTTTGTAATTCTGCTAAATCGGCCCTAACTCACAATCATCTCAGCAGTATGTTGAGCGTCATCCTTTCTTGTGGTTGAAGGGCCTTTATTGTCAAACCTTCTCAGGCTCAGGATATGTCCAACCTCATTCACAGAAAATGAGAATTTATTTGAATGTGCAGGTGGACTGAGTAATGTTGATTCTTCCTTTAAAAGCACTGTTATTCTGGGAAGTGGTCCAAAGGTTTGGACACCGAACACCCGCCTTAACATTGTTGCACACTTTATAAACCTCACCCAGCAGGACAGTGTGCCCTACCATACCAGTCTGAAGAACACGATAAAGAGCCTACGGCACCGAATGAGCCATCAAATTCCCCAGACCTCAATCTGTCATCTGTCCATGGAAGTGCTCAATAGCCCACAGGACCTGAAGGATCCATCTCTACACGACATATGTCCATGTCCCACTGGGTCAGAGTCAGTGGAGAAAAAAAAAAAGCAAAATACGAAGCAATCACGTCTCTGTATACACAGTTTGGAATAACAAGGAGTCTAGAGATGTGTTTTTGTAATGGCTTTCACAACACATTTGTCCATATAGCATCAGGGTCAGTTTGATTAGTTTAACCACAGAGATGAGTCTAATGGAGATGATTGTACAAGAAGGAGAACTGTCCCGGGATCCTAAACACATGGAGCGAAAGGAAGGAAAAATCTTCCCAGGAGCAAAATGTGTGGAATATGTGAGGTCATGGAGGAAATATAACACCTTATATGAATGTTGTAAAGTAAAACATATGTTTGTGACATTATGTGATTTTTTTTAAGATTTCAAAGTACTCAACAGAACAATCGAAGTAAATTGGAAAAGCTGAGATCACACATTACTGCGTTTGGTTTGGGAAAACTTGTGGGAAACTAATACTTAATGTGGCAAATTGAAGTCTAGAGCTTGAAATACTCCCTGCCGAAAGGACTTGGAGTAGGAAAGAGTACACCTGGGGATTAATCATGTCTTAACCATAAGAGTCCCAATTATTTTGGATGATATAAGACCCTGAGAAAGGTGAAAAGAACGGGATAAATGGAATGTTATGGTTAAAAAAACCCTATTATATAGCCATCGTTGCATTTCCCATAGGAATACTGTATATTCATTAATAGAGACACACTGTTTATTTTAGAGAAAATATAAAAAATCTGTTACTGGTCACACTTAAATAAGCTAAATAAACATATGAAAAGAAGCTCAGGCCCACATAAAAACAGTGGATTGTACTATTAAAAGGCACACTCATGGATTTGCGTGGAGGACATTATTAACTGTTTTATTTTTCCAGTTGTGTTGGATGTTAAAAGATACCCTCCCCACAAGCAGCCTGTTTTCAAGGCCACATGAGCAGCCGTGGATGCCAGCTACCCATGGTAACAGGTAGCAAAATCACACAATGGTACTTCCAGGATAGCTGTGAAGGTAAAATTCAGCAATGGGGAAATACAGTAAATTAAGTGACCTTATAATTCTAAAAATGTAATATTATGAACAAGAAAGGACTGTCAAATAGAAGAAACAAGAATTCAACCATTCATTTAGGGGAAACTGGATAATTAATGGTAATCTCACGATCAGAAAGGGGAGTAAAGGTTTTTTCTTAAGCAAGGTCTCCCTTCATTAGGTGGGGTTACAGAGTTCAGTCCCAAAAGGCGCCTGGCAGAATCCATTAAACAGCAGAGCCTTACTCACGGGAATGTAATGATTCGCTCTCAGTCTGGAGACACCGAGGACCCGCGGAGCTCATCTTTTCTAAGTTAAGGAGAACGATCTTCCAAAGCTAGCACGAATACTCCCAAATATGAGATGTCTTGTATTCAGAGTGAGATGCATGCAGAGGAGTGCGTAATACATATGCATGACCTGTTTTTGTATAAATACCCTGCAAACATGAGGACTTTTACAGTGAGAGAGTAGCTATACATGTCAGCTCATTTTCTGTTCGTGTCAGCCGGGTCTTCATTCCGCACAAGTTTATCCGGTCTCGTGAGATTCTCTTCGCGCTGATGAATCACTCTACTGGAAGTGTTTTTAGCATTTAAATGTTGGTTGTTATTGAAAAAAAAATTAAGTTAATTATCTGTCTGTGATCATTTTTCAACTATGTCTCTTTTCCTTCTTTTGTTGCTTAACTTTGTCTTTATTGTCAGTTCGCTCTTGTCTGCAGCTTTTGTGTGTGTGTGTGTGTGAGTGTGTGTGTGGCAGCGGCCTGGCGAAGGCTGGAAAGCAGGTGGGCGAGAGGAGTTGAAGTGACACCTGGTAACAGCCTGACAGCCCCAAGGAGAGACGCAGCACTTTCATCCCTGACACATCTCAACCTCCTCTCCTCACCATCATTAACTTTTGCACACATGCACACACATTCTGTACGCTGTAATGCTCGCACATAATCATCAAAAAAAAGAAGGGGCACACAAAGATGCAGAGACATTACAAAGAAAGACTTTAGCACGAAGATTTCTCCCATCGTACCCTCCTTTTGAGGGCTGTGTGCATGCATGGTGCTGCAGCTGATTGTTTACTGTTGCTACTGTACAGTCGTGTCATTTAGCTTTCATTATAATTCACATACAGTGAGTCCAACCAAGAAAGGTGGGAATGAAAGAAAAATCTTGCATGAAAAAATCATTATAACAGAGACACAGCTGTCTATATGCGATGCTTCCTACAGCTAAACTTTCCCCACTGCATCAGAGAGATTCCACTGTGTATTTTCTAGGTTTGGTTAAACATTGTGATTAACATACACACAGAAAAAGGTTAGTTGAAAAGAACAACAGCAGCAGCCTTGCTCGAGGCTTGTTTTAAGCACAAGAGGAAATGTTTGTTCGTGGAAATCTGCATTTAGAACGTTTCAAAACAAACAACTTTTTTTTCATTGTTTAAACTGTCTGCAGAAAAAAAATCCAGACCTTTGCTGGAGGATGTGGGAATATATACATAAATCTTTTATGATTTAATAATTCTTACTGCAACAAATGCACCAAAAGTACTGTAAGTGACGGCTCCTGTGTCATTTTCAAAAACGACGACAATAAAAGCAAAAAAGGGTGAACAAAAAGCAGAAATAAAACAATTTGCTGGGTATACAACCGTACAATAATTCTTACAACACAATATTTGGTGCTTTTCTTTGCCACGCGTGACAGTGAATTGAAGTATTTGTGACTGATTGTCGGACAAAAACAAGCTGCTGCTTCCATGAGTTATTGTCCAGTAATGTCTCTGTCAGCCTCTTTTTTTCCACTTTCTTTGTGTTTTTTTTATTATTGAGTCTTGAATTTTTATTCTGCAAAGAATTTCCACCCTTTTTCTTTTTGGCCTGTTCTTGTCTCATTTTGGTTTTTTGGCCTCCCTCACATCAACATCTCATTGGTGCTCATAATGAGAGTTCCAGTGAACAGCTACCAAATGTAAGTTCAACAATTGGAATCAGCTTGAGATCGTTTATCTGTTTAATTTATCATGAAATAACAAGAGAATGAGCCTCAGCTAGCCATAATGTTGCTTGTCAGCAGATTATCCAATTATGTTTGAGCATCTGAAAAAGGGGGTGTGTCTATAAAAAAAGATCCTCTGTCATTGTCCAGAATTATGGACCTGACGACTACATTCTGCTCCGGACAAGGTTATGTTTAGAGTTTTGCTTTGAAATCAGCTGGAAGTGATTTTGACACCATTTTTTTTAATGTTCAGTACGCTGTGAGAAAAATTCAGATATTCTAATGCAGAGTTACATTTTATATATGCAACCGTGGAGTCGGATCTCACTGACACCAGAAGGAAGCCGTGCAGCAAAGTTACAGCAGCGCAAAATGCAAATGCGCCGCGTAGTCACAGGAATTGACATGCATCCAGCTGCTTATGCAGAAAACAAAGGGTTTTATGCTTGATTTAATCTTCTGCCAAGATTGTTTTACACTTCTGGAACTGTAGCCAACAGAACACACACGCAGTAGAAAATTTATCAGTCTATTTGCGGGATATTTATCATAGAGAATATTATATCAGCATAAATTTCACTTTGATCTTGCCAGAAAACTAAGTGATTTTCACATTTCCATCATTAGACTATGGGGAAGTGTCAGATATGAATGTACTGATCTTTAAATGTATCCATTTTAAAGGTTTAGAGCTCTAAAGTGCTAGGATGTGCTTGAAATAAACCGGCGTGCTGAGAGGAAAAACAAATATATGAATGCACGAGAATTCTCGTTGGTGTGACTTATTTGCAGCACCAGTGTTAGCTTTTGCTATTATATTTCTTATAGTCTTTATAGAGCTCTACTGATAATATCTTTGACTGATGTAGACAGCACTTCAATTGATCCATTTTGTGCAGAAGAAGAGTCAAATAACGCATCAAACGCCTCCTTTTATGAGAACCCGCACAGAGCCCGGAGTATGAAAGAAAGTTGATAACCAGTGTTGTGATGCCGTTATCTCTGACTGGGGGTTTTAGGTTGTTTTGTCAGGCTGGCTATGATGAACTCTGTTTATGGCACAGTCCTCAGGTCTCTCTTTCAGTTTGCTTCCGTTTTGAAGGTTATTTTGAATTGGTTTTGCTTGTTTTGCTTGTCTTTATTTTCCTTTTCTTGATTCTTTGATTGATCTTTTTGCCTATTCAACAGGATTTTTGTGTCATTTCCTTTTTTTAAGAGTTAAAGTGGCATTTGGACTCTTTGGAAGAGCCACCTGCTACATAATGACATTTGTTAGTTAGTGAGATATGCAGCAACTTAAGTGTTAAATACACAACCTGGTGCAGAGCAGGGTATGCTCAGAGTTCTGGTTTTATATTAATTATTTAACATAAGTGGTCCAGTCAATAAATTTAATTTCACTTTGATGTGACCACAAACTCAAGCGATCTCCGAATTTCGTCATTAGGCTATGGGATAGTGTCAGATCTGAATGCACAGAGTATCCATTAAAGTTTTAAAGATTAATAGCGGTACTGTGCTGCTGTCATGTAAATAAACTGCAACACAGAGAGTGCACAGAGTGGTGAAATGTACTTATGAAATGATCAGTTTAATGATCGCCTTGGAGCACCTGCTCTCTTCTCAGGTTTGCAGTAATAATTTTGCTTTTCATTGTTATATGTATATTTTTAATAATCTTTATAGGTTTTGCCACCCGTTCCTCTGATAATGTCTGTGATTGGAGTAGGCGTAACTCAGTGGGTCAATTTTGTGTGGAAGAGGAGTCAAATGATGCATCAAATAACCTCCTTATGTGAGCGTGCACAGGGCCTGCAGCAGGACGCCTGGGCAAACACACAAACTAAGCTAAAATAAAACATCAGCATTGAAAACACGCTGATTTTCAGACAGCACCTTTGTCAAATTGCTGCTAGATTACATTATGATGGTTATATTTTCTACATGTAGAGTTACTGTATTCCCTCCTCAGACCCACTGCTGATATGTGAAAATGCTTAACTAGCTCTTACAGTGGAAGTACAGGTTTATTGGAGAAGCATCATTTTTTGGGTTTCAACGTGTTTTAGATGACCTTGGACTTTGTGGATACTTTTCGACCTGTAGAATGCTCTAAGACAAACTACTCCATTTTTGTCTTAAGAAAATTGTTGTGTACTATATTTTTTCATTGATTGTCTTCTGATCACTTTTCACTCACATTCAGTACTCTCGTTTTTTGGTCAACACTGGCAAGAAAGCCACTTTGCCTGAATAAACTTTATTGGAATTGTCTCTGGATTGTCCGATCTGTGTGTAAGATCAGCATCAGCGCCGTTTGGAGACCATTTACAACGGAGAAGTCAACAGTTACATCAGTGCAGGGTGGATGTTAAAAATGCGTTGTGTGAGATAAGCATTTTGATTGATTTATGCCTCGTACCGGTCTCAAACCTGTAGTTTTATGGGGAATCGAGTTTTTAAGGATCAAAGAGCAAAATCTGAAATCTGCATCTGGAGGGATTTGTACTGGCACAATGAATTTTGCTCCTCACACCAGTTACCTGAATCTACAGTGTCCCTGAGAGGTCAAACACACTGCAACTGAAGAAAACACTGGGAAACAGAAAAACGTGTGTGCAAAAGCGCAGAAATCAGAACAGAATTAGAAAAAACAAAACAAGTGATTTTGGGGAGATAATAACGTGAGGTAAACGTAATCTGAGGAACACAGACACCAAAACATGCGAAGGATTGGACTGTATTGGAGAAGAAATGTTGTGGGGGGGGGGACAAGAACATGGTAACGTGTTTTTTAACGTGGTCCATATATAACTGTAGATACATTCCAGAGTTAGTTCATCACAAACACATTTTGACTCTTTCTTTTTGTGTCTTTGGAGAGTTTGACGTCACGCTCATTTGTTGTTTGGTTATGTTTACGCAGCAAGACCGCCTGATTTGTGTTACAAAAGACATCAAGGTTTGGGTCAAAATATAAGGCTGCCACCTTTTTAAAGCTGTTTTCTTGGTTGCCATAGCGACAGTCTGGAGAATATAAGTGGTGCTCTCAAAAAAACCCTTTCAAAGTCATGCTTACATAAAGTCAGTGTAACTGTTGCACATTTTGCTATGAGACCTGACTGAAAATCACAGTGTCTGCTAACTACACTAATCCTGCTAGCATACACACATACAAAAAACAATAAATAATAATAATAATGTTAGTTATTCTTTAAACCAAAAAACTGTGTGTCAAAGATGAACAGCTACACCTCTATCCGGCCGTTAAGTCTGACGTCACTAGCCGTGTCTGGGCCTAAACTCTGCTGCAGGTCCATATATCAAACGATCACTATGGCATTACTGAGAGTTGAAAAACTGTCTAAAGTCTTTAATCTTTAATAAAATGATCAGCGTTCTGCTCTACCAGGTGTAAGAATTGAGTTTAACATCCAGGCATCCATGAAAACGGAATTTATGACATTTAACGGAGTTAGAAGTTAGCAGGAAGTTAGCTTGCTAGCTTCTATCTAAATACCAATATAGCATGTCCTGACTGCAGGGTTTTGGAAACAAATTAAAACGTACAGCTTTGTTATCACTTCCAACATAAATGAAGACAGAAAACTAAACAGCAGTGACGTTTGTAGGGTTACTGAAGTTGGGCTAGCTGGTATATAATGATGTGCTACGTGACCGCTAGCGACACAGCTATGTTAGAATAATATAAACAAGCTAACTTTTTTCCCCTCGATAAAAGCTAACGTGAGTGTTCTCGGTGGTCAGGAACAAATGTAATCGCATGGCAGGGTGCTGTAAAAGGACAAAACTTCAGCCAGGAGAACAACTGAGATAATCCATCCACTATACGAGGTTAGTCATTCATATACTGCTGCATGGGCTGGGCTGTAGTTACATCCTAAGGTTTTAAAACTGAGCCTAAATAAATGATTAGTGGTAATAAAAGCGAGGGAGGTCAACAGTGATCACTGACTGTTTAGGAGCTTTTTGAGATTAAATAGAAGAAAATACAAAACATTAAACATGTTAACAACACAAAAGCCATATTAAACGCAGACTACTTTAGACCCGGAAATAGGATTTCGTCACGTCATCACTTAACGACTGGATTGCTCATTTATGTATCTATTATTTATTCTCGCTTATTAGAATTGTTAAAAACATAAGCATTTCTACTTAAATGCCTTCACTTTTACTATCACTCCCAAGTGCCCCAGAGCCTCCTAACTATGTTAATATTGCACTGGAACCAACATATACAGTCCAAAAACCCAATACACCTCTAGATGGACTAGCACCCCAAGGTGCTACACTCCATCAACCTGAGAAATGGACTCTCCTGCTCGGGTATTGCCATTGTTCTTTTCCTCCACATCTCACTTATTGGATTCATTTTCTATATGGATGCTGTACATAACTGAATGCGATGGTGCAAAACCTCCAGCTTCCACTCAGACACGCAAAACTCGCAGCACACCAATTACTCACAAGCCAGCCAGCCAGGAAAAACACACTGGAAGTTATGGTTCTATTAGGAAGAGGGTAAAAATAATCAAATCCCTAAATTAGCTAAAGTCAATTAGGACAACTCACCAATTAAGGACAAATCTGTTACTTGAGGGCACAGCTATAATGAGGTGCGGGAGGAGCCATGCTGAGACTGTGTCCTTGCTTGTTTGTGTCACGCTTACCAAACACTGAGCTTTGACCATGTTTTTGATATGGAATTAGACTGCAAATTGAATTTTGCAGGGACCGAGCCCATGGCTGGCCACATGAGGAAGCGGGACACAGAGTGTGAGAGAAGAGAAAGAGAGAGAGATTGTGTGCTTTGCGTGACTATTTTATAGATGCTGTGTCAGTCTGAATAGACTAGATGCAGAACCTTGTGCTTGTTGTGTTGCTGATGTGACTGATTTTTCATCTAACCCAATCCTGGCAAACCCAAGTGGGTTTTTTTCTTCTTGTTTTTTGAAGGGCAGGAGTATTTATAGGTGGCTAATTTTAATTTGTGAAAGGAAAACAGGAACTGAAAGTAATAGGAAACATTACCAAAATGCACAAATAGTCTAATTTCAATCTTGAAAACCGCAGATTAAAATGAGGCCAGTCACCTGGTTTTTGACACATTCTCACAGCTGCTGACCTTTACCGCGATGAAACTTGAATCTTAAAGCCGATTGACCTTTGACACGCACAAACCACTCACTCATGCCTTGCAGGCTCTCTTCTCACTTCCTAATCTTTGTAAGGTGCAATGTAAAGCAACATTTCCTGCCCCGTCAAAGCAATTCCTTCAAGGTGCTTTAAAATCAAAGTGAAAGTCTAGCGTGAACACACGGAAAACATCTCCGGTGCAAACGGTCATCACGGAGAGAAGAGAAAACGAGAGTGGTGATTTTTCCCCCCCCCTTTCCTTATTTCGCAACATCAAATGGGCCCAGCACAAGTGGCACGAAGCCACTGATCTTAGCAGCTATTGAATGCTACAGCCTGAGCACATCAGAGACTATGAACCTTATAGAAGCAGGCGGTGATGATGACAGCATGTAACAGCATCTCTTTTATGTGTTTGTTCTCCTCTCCCTCTACACAACACGACTTGTCAGTGAACTGCGGCGAGATCTGAGGGAGTTTGTGGTTTTACTTGGAGGTCTGAATAAGACACCTCTGACACCTCCCTGGGCCGAGTTTATTCATATACTAAATCTGAACTCATGTGACCTCCGTGAGTGCAGAGTCACATAGCAGAGAAGTGGAGAGGAGCGAGAGGCAGAGCTGATGTTGACGCAGGATGACAGGCAGACAGGGCCCGCTCCAGAGCTGGCTCTGCTGCCCCAGGACAGCAGGCAAGTGGAGTGGAGGCAAGTAGCCAGTCAGCTTATCCTCTCTCCTCCTTCCAGTCCCACTACTGGTATGAAGGAAATTAAGCCTCATCTCTATTTCCCCAATGTTTGCCTGCCTTAGCTCAAGACTTCATCCGTGTAGGCATTTGGAGATGTTGGGGAATAAGCTGAAGATCTGCTGCCTGAGGCGATGGAAGAGCATGAGGTTTCAGCAGTGAGTCGCCACAACCACTTAACCCTTTCTGTTCCCCTGCCAGCAGGGCAAAAAGCCCTTACCTAAGGTGATTACCACACGGAGCTCAGCACATGGCAGCCATTCATCATTCCCAGCAGCACCAAAGCCTTGATTGCCCTGATTCGACTCTAATGGCATCTGCACGAGGGACAGGGCTCATAAACTTATATATGCAAACAAAATTCATGGAGTTAGGGTTGAGGGAAATGCAATTTAAAATGGGTTTTGCCCTTTGACCTCTGGAACCATAACAAGAGTCTCACATGGCAAGCCCAGGAGACCAACACTGTACTGACAGATGGCGCGGTCGATTAATAATTTAATTAAGGCAAATTCAACTGCTAATTCTTGTTGCTTTTTAAAGGAGTGAGTTGATTAAAACAAACACACAAACATAAACCAAAAGAACAAGAAGAAAAAGGGGAACGTACATGTTTGAAGAAAGGTGGTAAATCTGTAAGCTTGTGGGAGAACACTACTTTCTAATCCTGAGGGGCATAATGTTAAAATAGGAAAAAAAGCACTCGGAAAGCCCAAATCTCAAAAGCTCTTCTTTGTAGCCCCTTCTTTCAGAAGAAAGGTGAGTGTCAGTGTGAAAGGAGGCAGGTACAGAAAGACAAAGCCAACTTAGACTCTGCCTGCTCCGTTGAAGACTCCAGAGACCTTAAAGATCTTGTCAGTAGTATCTTGTACAGAAGTACAACCGTCTTCTGGGTGGGTTCAGTTCTGATATAAGCAAAGAGACACCACAGCTGATCCGCTTCTGGTTCCTGAAAAAGGGCTTAACAAGCCTCATTCACCGAGTCACACACACACACAAACAAACACAAACACTTTTACACTGACTTGAATGCATTAGGGGCAACTCAGGGCTCAGTATCTTGCCTAAGGAAATTTTGACGATTGTAGTAGCCGGCTAAATCAAACCACCTTCCTTCTGACTGGTAGACGACCCGCTCTACCCACCAAGCTCCCATCTGTCTACCTTTTCTTCTCTTATCTTGTCAACTGTTCTTCAGAAATACTTTTTAACAGCAGCTGCATTTCTGGCAGACATCACGCCTGTCAAACGTCTACAAGAACACACTAAACAAGCCACCGACAAGGAAGAAGCATCCAGTTAAACTTAAATTCATAAGATAGCTGTGCGACATTTTACTGTGATTATTACACATTACCAACCTATAAAGGCAAATAAAGCAATAGTTCAGCAGTGTGGAAGGATTATTACTCACATGCAGCTAAGAAAGCATACAAGAAAACACAGTGGCAGGCCAGGAGGAGGGAAACTGAGAAGTAGGAAACACATGGAGGACAAAACTAAAGGTATCAGAAAACACCAAAAGGAAATCAAATGAGGTAATAGGAAATAACGACCCACGGACCATGGCAGTTTCTAAACTCAGGCTTTTAAAGTGTAACTTCACCCCGACCTCCACCAACTGCAAAATTTTGAAAAGGCTACAAAGGCTGTAGGGCGGGGGTGATGAGGGGACATGGAAATGTGAGGTAGAAGTTGCTCAGTGATCCTATGGCCACAAAAAATACAGCAAATTTATGTCTGACTCAGGATTTCTTTTGAGATGGGGAACTTTCCCCTCCACAGTCTCATTGAGCAAAGTTTGATGTGGTGGAGGATCACGGTGGTCACAAGCTGGACCAGTTCAAGCTGTTAGCATCAGCCCTGGTTTCTCCCTCTTTGTGGAGTTTCTTGCCATCTGCCACTCTGTCTAAACACAGGTGTGGATGGGGAAAAATGCAGAACAGTGGGGCTTCTATTGTAAAAACAACAACAACAAAATCTAAAACAAGCAAACAAACAAACAAAAAAACCCAACACGGATAATAGGATTAGCAAAAATAACATAAAGTAACGAATAATCAAGTTTAATTAGCTGAGAATGAGCTTGATGAGATGTCAGTGGATTGCAGATTGCAATCAACTGGGTCCTGTTTTCCTACCAATCCTAATTCAAGTACATAATTCTAGCTACGGTGGCTGCTGTAGGACAAACCATTCTGGCTACTGTTCCTCAGTAGTGATTGTAGGTTGTTAGTTTGCCATTGTACACATCTATTTACTCTAGAAGAGGCTTTCAAACTGTGAAAGGAGTCTAATAAGAGTCAGTGAGTCAGTGAAGTTTCTCTCTGATGATACTGAGGCGAGTTGTTGGGGATGTCCTGAACGTTTCTGTAGGTGAATGCTGCAGTTAGCCTCCGTTAGCTGTTGTTAGCCTCCGTTAGCTACAGTTAGCCTCCATTAGCTGCTCTTAGCTGGCATTAGCCAGTGATAGTGAAACTTCTTTGAAATGTTGGACTCGAATGCTCAATGAATAAACTCACATATGATGAAAGAATGTAATGTATTTATTGGAGGCAAGTTGGGTTTTTTAGAATACACGTTTAATTATCTGACGAGAAGTAACTGCGACAATGTTGGGTTTATATAAGCTCATTTATGCATGCTGTTGTGTGTTAGAGCTTTGACTGTAGTTCAGGAGATGTGTCTCGAGGTGAGGAGGAAGAGGATACCCAGGTGCTGGTCATGTTGAATCTGTTCTTTATGTTGTCGCTTCTTTGGTGTAGGAGATAAAACACAGGCGTAATCCTTCATATTATATCTTGACTATAGATTCTAATTAAAGTTTGCCTCCATGCCATACAAATGCCTGCAATTTCTCTTTTCTTTTGCCTTTGGCATATTATCTATGTGGCCAGTTTCTAGACACATAGATAATTTTTTTGATTTCAAAAGGTATAAAAGGAAAATAAAAAAGGAATAAAACACAAGTAAGGGGAATGGTAATGTCCATCTTGGCCACTATATTAAAAAAAAAAGCCAACCAACACAAAGCAGCATCTGCTGCTATCCTTTTTTTACTGAATTAATTCTACGCTTATGAGACATAATTATACACTAATCACTGTTCATCTACGAATACAATATTGTTTTTTTCTAAGAAAATAAAAAATAATAAAATTAAAATACTGACGTACTACATTTATTAACCATTTGTTTATCAAAGTTTCACACTATATAGGGCTCTCTTTGATTAAATATACTTGCTGGCTCCCTGGAAAGGGATGGTGCACTGTTAAAAAGATTAATGTAAATGTTGTTAAGCTTCGCCCAGAAGCTTTTAGTTCCATTTCCAGACCCCTTTAAAGGTGTCATTTTCAATATCAGACCCCTGTGCCCTGGAAGAGACATACAAAGTGTAAATTGAGCACAAAATGGGGATATGAAAGCTGCTGGAAGATCTGTGTGAAACCTTGCAGTCAAGGTGTGATTTTTTTCCCTCTGTTTTCGAGATCTTAACACTTTGACCTGCTTTGTTCATGAGATACTTCAACTACTAACACCAAGGTATTTGCACATTTGACAGGGCTGATGACATCCTTGAACAGAAAAATAATAGCCAGATGGCAGCAACCACCTTTAATGAACTGAAAGCAGCGACATTAAACTAAAATAGCCGATCTGGGTCCCATTTGGATCGCGACAGCCCAGGATTCAATTGTGTCAGTATTGTGGCTGGAACTGGTCAATAAGCAGTTGGGTACTTACAGTTCTGAGTTGGTCTTGTGTCTGATGTGGACGATTTGCGTAAAAGTGGTATTGACGACCACAGCTTGCCAAAGAGGCAATGGTTATATACTAAAACATGTTTATGGATCATGAGTTGCCAGTCTGCGTAAAACCAAAGAATACAAACTAGGCCATTTTTGGACCGCTTAGAGAGAGATATCTGGGCGTGACAGATGTATGACTGTGCCCTGAGCTCTGTAAGGAAGCATCATTAGCACTCTGACTGACATAACTGACAGCTGGCACTGAGAGGAGCGGGATGGAGGGTGAAATAGGGGGGAGGAGACAGAGGAGAATCTGTGCCAGCCATCACCCTCTGGCTGTTCTCCACCATTTTAATCACAGCAACAGTGCTCTCACTCGGCAACCCCTTGGAGACCCAGGTACCTTAGCCACACTTGACATTAACCACAAGGCGAATACACCCATTTTTTAATACAGACAAGACTTCTTGCCATCTTCCTCAATGTGTTCCTTTCTCTTTCATTACACTGACTGACTATGACAACAACCGGGGAAACACTGAGCAAAGAAATGTGTATTTCCAACCTCTCTCCTTTGCTTTCTTCTCTTTTTTTTCTACTTCTTGCTGTTTTGTAGCATAGCTTAAGATCTAATCCTCTGTTTATTTCCATTCATTCCCTGAGTGCAATGAGCTGAGGAAGCCTCTTTCAGAAAGTTACATCAGTGATGATAAGGCCTATTGCCACCGACCGTTCATATTCGCTTGCCTTTGGCTTCTTGTCAAAACAAGTTGTGCTGAGTCTGAACCAAGCATATATTTGGCAATGCCAGTGTCAATTCTGACAAAATGACCAGGATGAGACAGGACAAGGGTGCCGGTACTAAAAGAGTGAGGGTTTTTTTTCAGGGGCAGTATGTTTGCATTCAAATGTGATGCCTGTTTCCCAGAGCGGGATTGAGTGCAACAAAGGTCTGGGTAGTCCTATGGGAATGCAGCTCCAGACACTGATGAGAGGAAACAAGACTGAGAGGAAGACTGGGGGGAAGCAATTGAACAAAATTGGAAACCAAGCATAGCAATAAGCTATGCCCCTTAGTCATGTGCCAGATCATTAAAATCTTTTATAACAGCGTTATTAGTTATCAAGAGAGTCAGTCCTATGTTTTAAAGTGAGACAATTCAGTACAACTGAGAAAAAGTCAGGCATCTAAAACTACTCCTCTTTTTCTTCTATGTTGGAATTTTTCTGTTCCTCCTGCTGAGTTAGGCCCCAGCCACATCATTGATTAGCGACCTCGGGTAATCCCCAGTTGCCAGAGTAAAATGTGTATTTTTCCGACCAATTGTGAGTTATTGCTGGCAGCCACTGAGAAACAGATCGTTTAGGTTCCTTTCATGCAAGCTTAGAGACTGGTCAGTGACCAGCTGATGACCACCTGTCACTGGCGAATGGTTGCAGGAGGTTGCTGGTAGTTGCTGGCGTGAAACTGGTTGCACAATGAAAATCTCCTTGCATTGCTTTGGTTGCTAGCAGGTTGCACGGAAGATTAAGACTTGTCTGCAAACACTCAAAAGCTACTTATCGAGTGGCAGCAAACATACCATAAAAGAAGCACTTTCCCCTTTAAAATACAAGCTTACATTCTGAAATGTGTTGGTTGCAGCGGTAAGAACCTGTATTTTAAAGGGGAACTTTCACCAGGTCAGATGTAACAACAGCTGTGAGTAAAACCTTTTAGTTTTTGGTGCAGTACCCTCTATGTCACTGATTTCACCATCAGAATCATCTAGCAACCCTTTACCTACCGATCAAGTAATACACATTTTTCTCTGGAGATCAGATGTTGCCAGTGGGTTATCGACCAAGATACAATACATAAACTGTTAAGTGTTGTTCTTTGATTCCTCTCAGTGCTACAACTCATAACATGGACAGATGACCATTTTGATCTTGTGATATTCTTTGCTGAAGAAACCCAATGTTTCAAACTTTGTATCTTGCAGTCAGATCAAGCTCAGATCCACAGCATTGTGTGGTACTTATGCTAAAATTGCAAAGATGTTTATTTTGGTGGCACTGGTCATTTTAATGGTGCTAGTGATAATAGCGCCAAATATTCTGCATCCTGAGAGAAGGCCATAACAAGTCTTAGCTGCCACTGTAAAACACATTGCAGGCAGAGCTTGTGGGTTTGAAGCTAAAAATACTTATAATGATGTCCCCTAAGAGTCTACAAACTTTCTATCCATTATAAACACAAAGTGTGATTCTCCATTCTTTCCACAGAGGCCACGATGAAACAGTTAGATTGCATTGTACAGAGCAAATGAGCTGTTTTGGCATTTAGGTTTTATTTGCATAAAACAAAACTTTAAGTGACCCATGTAATTAATGCATTAAATCCTGAACATGCGGCACGAGAAAGGCAGGCTCGACAGCCATTTAAAACCTGTGTGGCAGAAGTTACACTGGAACTGACCCTGAGATCGGCTACGTTTTCTGAAAATGTGCTGTCACGTAAAAACAAACAAACAAACAAAAAAACGCAGATTAAAACAGAAATAAGCTTGGTTGTAGCAATGCATTAAGATCTTTACAAGGCTTCAATACCAGCATGTAAAACACAGATCTATCATAGCAACACATTATTATTTCACAAGCCATGAGCTCACTGCTCTGCTATCAACCGATGAACAAAAAGCATGATGGAATAAAAGTCAACAACCTTCTCCGTCTGCCCTTACATTGTGAATAACAAAATAACACGAAAAGGATTCTACAGAAAGCAAAAGGTCAAATAATAAGATGTAAAAGTGTTTCTCGAAAACATACAAATTTCATTCAATCCCATTTTTTTTGTGCTAATAAAGAAACTGCTTTCATGTTGTTGCAAATGGAGAAGCTGACCCGAATGAACCTGTAGCCTTGATTTCAGGTGTTAACTGAACATCTCAACAATACTACTGCACCATCCTCTCTGTTGCACATTCTTCAATCTTCATAAAGGGCAAGCAGGTGTCTATCAACCTAACAAAGCCAGAAAAGTCTGGATTCTGAAGTGTTACAAATCTAATTGCGTCGTGAAAGTTCTGAGTTGGGAGAGCAAAGAGCAAAAGCTAATACGCTAAGTTGGATGAAGATTCAATAAAGCGAATAAAGACAAAAACAACTGGGCTCTGTTCATAGTGGTTGACATCTGTTCACTCACAGTAATTATGCCCACAGCCTGAGTTAAAACGTGAAAAACAAAGCCAGGAATGCATGAACACAAAGCATAAATAAAAAGCTGCTTTGCCTGAGTCACACATGTTGGTCACACACCACTTGGAATTTGTTTGGGTTTTGTTGTTGTTGTTTTTGTCGGATAAGCTCCTTGGTCTGCTGGACGTCAGAGGGTAAGTAAGGTGGGGTCATGTCGGGGTAGTGGTTCAGTGTCGTCAGAGCTTGGTGCCAGAACCTTTTTTTAGAATCCAACTTTGTCTTTTTATCATCTTGGAGAAGCAGACTGTGCTGAAGTGTGGTCTCGTCTTGTTTCAGAGCCTCCAGTTTACCGCTGAGCCCCTACAAACACAGACAGAGTCCAAAAGTAACCAATGCAACGCCTACAGCATCATAAAGAGTCAGCAAGTACTGATTTCAATAGGTCTAAGTGTGTTAAAAGCATCTTTTTAAAAAAATCCAATCAACAACATCAAGGGAGAAGCAAAAAACTATCACAAGTCATCTTAAGGAAGTGCCACCCTACATACGCACAGAAATGATGGGAGACATTCAAAGTTCTTCCACGTTAATCTAATCCAGTAATTTCAGACCACTGTGACAATGCCTCAGCGAGAGCAGAGACATAATTAGACAGTGGAGGAGCTGGAACATTGTGAGTGGAGATGGTTATCTTTGTGATGTTTGGCTTAAATGTTGTCATTGTGTGAGGAGGGGAAGATGACTGAAGAAAAGAAAGATGAAGAATGTTAGCTAAAGAGTTTTATGTGCGGAAACAGTTGAGAGGAGGGAGTGTAAATATAGAAGAAAAGTAGCCAGGGAAAGTGAAGATGTAGTAGGTAAAGCGGAGAAAGTATTGGATATATGCAAACTGCAACTGCAGTATACAGTTAACTCCCAGCAGCACTGGAGGGAAAAATCCCAACTGACTTGATGCTAATATTTTCAGTTCCAGAAATAAGTTGAATCATACCCTAAAACCTATAAAACACCAACGGGATAAATAACCCAGAACCAAATTTTTATAAAAACTGACAGACTCCAGCCTCAACTTAAGCTTTATCATCATCACCTGCTGTATTTAGCTTTATGAAGCCAGAAGTGACCATTCACTGTAATATGAAATGGGATGCTAATTTAGGCTACTTTACAGCCTTAAACAAAATGTGCTGAGAGAACAAATTGAACAGGCACTTTTTTAAAGTGTCTTACAGGCCTGTAGTACAACTGAATGCTGAACGAGACAAAACCAGCCATGTCTCACTATAAGCAGCCGTGGACCGAATCGTGCATAATTTTAAGCCCTAATTCGATTTAAATAAGTGAGTTACACAAAAAAGGGAAGGACACCTAACATAGACCAAAACAATTTTTCTTTTACTCGAATGTAAATGGAAGTTAAGGGAGAACATTTATTTTGGAGAGAGTGGCCATTCACGGAACTGCAGCTTTGGGAAGTGGGAAACAGGAAGTGGGATATGTAAGATGACGTGAAAAGTTCAAAAGAGAGAAGAGTGTCATAAAGGGTATGCGGTCTTTAAGTCTGATTTCATTAGCCATTTCAGGGTCCAAACTCCGCTTCAGGTCCTAAAGTCAAACTAAGAGTTAAAAACTGTCTAAATTTTTTCATGTTTAATAAAATGATCAGTGTGGCTGCTGTACCAGGTGTAACAATTAAGTTTAACATGCAGGCATCCATGAAAACAGAATTTATTAAATGTAACAGAGTTAGAAGTTAGCAGGAAGTTAGCTTGCTAATTTCCACCCAAAACATGATATAGCATGTTCTGACTGAGAGATTTCTTTAAAAATTAAAACGTACAGCTCTGCTATCACTTTCGACATAAATAAAGACAGAAAACTAAACAGCAGTGACGTTTGTAGGGTTTCTAAAGTTGGGCTAGCTGGTGTATAATGATGAGCTACGTGGTGGCTAGCTACACAGCTATGGTTAGCATAATGTAAACACATTAGCACAGTGAAACTGAAGAACGCTAACTCTTTTCCACTTGATAAAAGTTAACAGGAGGGTTCCTGATAGTTAGGGACAAATGCGATCACATGGCAGGATGCTGTAAACGGAGCAAACTTCAGTCAGGAGAACAACTGAGAGAATCCATCCACAATACGAGGTTAGTCATTAATATGCTGCTGCATGGCTGTAGTTACATCATTAGGTTTTAAAAACTGAGCTTTAAAATGAATAGTGATGACAAAAACCGAGAGAGGTCGACAGTGATCACTGTCTTTTTTTAGAAGCTTGTTCAGATTAAATAGAACCAGATACAATGCAGTAAAACATGTTAAAAACACAACAGCCTTAATAAACGCAGAGTAGTTTGGACCCAGAAGCAGGGTTCATACGTCATCACTTAAAGACTGGATAAAGATAACCTCCTTAACCTTCTGCTTGACCAGAAACAGCAAACAAACTTGGGCCCTGCGTTATGTGAGTGATTTAGGCAATATGCGGTGTTTACTTTCCAGCTTTCCTGTCCCCTCATAATCTGGGCTCACAGTCGGTGCTTACACAGTACTTAGTGACCACGTCCCAGCTCAGACACCAGCACCTGCTGCTCATATCCGCCTCAGTTCTTTACTGGTTCTTTACTGGTTCTTTACTGCAGTTAACTGTTCTTTCTGCTAATGAAGGGTGGCATGAGATGAATAGGAGCCTAATGTAGGACCAATAACTTGGCATAGCTATTGCAGATGTTAATAAAATACATATGTGAATAGCTGCTTTATATGTGTGTATGTGTGTGTGTGTGTGTGTGGGGGGGGGGGGGGGGGGTAAAACTGGAGGGGAAAGGAGCAGAGAGTCAGAGAAGGGAGGGGGTCGGGGTGAAAGAGATGAGTGTATGAGCAAGAGGAATAAAAGACAAAGAGAGCAGGGGAAATAGCTAATGATGAGAGAAAGGGAAAGAGGTGAGCATTTGATGAGACTGTATTTCTATTAAACTGTCAGAGAATTCTCTCTTTTTCTATTGTGTGTGTGTGTGTGTGTGTGTGTGTGTGTGTGTGTGTGTGTGTGTGTGTGTGTGTGTGTGTGTGTGTGTGCGTGCCCTTCACAGAGGCACAGTAATGTGGCTGACCCAAATGACTAGGAAAATATTGGGAGAGTGAAAGACGGAAGCCTCTGTTGAATACTGATGAAGCTCAGCACAAAGCTTCCTCCTGGCCTCATTAACCTGATGAGGACGGCCTTTGTTTTCCCCTGCAATGCTCCAAACGCTCCCTACGCCCTGTCCGTAGGGGTTTCGGAAGTCACTCTGCGGATGGAGAGGAGGCAGCCTTCAAGGAGCGCGGGAGTGGCAGCATGACTTCGAGCAGAACGGCATTTGGTGGAGGGGGAGAAAGGACAGGAGGTTTAGCAGTTTGTTTCTTCTTAGTCAAAATGCTTGACTCACGCATGGACAAAAAAGAAGACTTAAAAAGAGCAAAACAAGCAGTGAAGATGAAGTAAAAGATGTTGAATATGTAAAAAAAAAAGTCGCGTATGGAGGTTTTAAATGTGTTGTAAACTGCCAGATGGAAAAAGAGGAAAAGGACAAAGTAAAATAAAGCTAAATAAAAAAAATACACACACAGATTTGTTTCGCACCACATTTGCAACAACTAAAGAAGAAGGAGGAAGGAGTTGGTGGCTGAGAGAGTGAGAAGTGAAGCGACAGGATGAGAAGAAGGTAAAGCAAAAGTAGGACGAGAGGTTTGTGCTCTTTCATATGCCTTGGCACAGCATGTCGTTGTTTTGTTAGTCGCCGTGTGTGGCAGTGTGATGCCTCTGCGCGCACACGTGTATGTGTGTGTGTGCGCGCGCGCGTTGGCACAGGAGATTTCAATTCCATCTTTAATGGAAACGGCAAATAGGGGAACAAATAAAATGTGAAAGAGAAGAGCAAATCCTCCCAACAGAGGCCAAGGCAGAATGGATGATGAGGCTGACATGAAGTAAACATTCAGCTGTTCGCAAAACAAGGTGGGGATGAAGACGGGGAAGGCGGGCAAGGGAAGATGCAGAGGGAGGGGGGGGGGGGGGGGGGGGGGAGGAAATGCGAGGTGAGGGGGGAGAGGAAAAACAAGCTTGGCTGAGGTGAAGGAGAGAGGTGGAATGATGAGCGCGCTCAGAAAGAGATGAAAAATTACAGCAGCAAAAAGAAAAAGACAGGGAGAGGGGGAGGAATGATGATGGGACAAGGGATCAGTCATGGTTGTGTCTTCCAGTCAGAGTCGTCACTTATACTGTCGAAGGAAGCAGCCGTGTAGTCAGAAATCACCAGGAGCAGGAACAGATTAGATACAGGCTATTGGTTCTGATGAGGCCTCATATAGATCAGTAATGGCTCAGTAGGGACAGAGGAAAAGAGTGCGGGAGAGACAGCCAGAGCAGCAGTAAGATGCTGGTTTTCACAGCTTATAGTGCTGAAGAAGATGTCCTGTATGTAAAGGAAATCAAACATATACGCTAAAAAGGGAGTCTTGTTCAGTACAGATCAAACCAAACATCGCTGTGGAAATTAATTGTGTATCACGCGGAACGCAGCAGTTAAAAATAAGTTGAAAGCATTTCGCCATATGTGTAATACTCGTTAATTCCGCCTTTCTCTGTTAATCCACTTGACAGTTGGATGAAAAGATTGTAAAACCGAGGGACAGTGACAGAAGACGAAAGGAAGCGGAGGGCCGGAGGTGGAGAAAGACGCCTCGGCCTGCTGTTCGGCCGTGCAGGGACGTGACCACCCGCTAGGCCAGTCAAGGCTGAGCCCTCGCATCATGTCAGACATGAAGATAGAAACCCAGCTGAGTCATCTGGTCTTCTGGGAGAACGGACAGATGGACGGACACAGAACATGCAAATACAAACATAAACACACACGCGCGCACACACAAGTACACAGGCTGTAAAACCGTGCTTCAGAAAAGATTAGAAAATTTTCTGTGTGATCATGTTTGTGCCAGGACACGGACACACACACACACACACACACACACACACACACACAGGTTTTGTTGTCTTTATGAGAACACTAATTGACAATAAAGAGTTTTGACTAAAAGATAAAAACTTCAAACCTTGTATAATTTTAGCAAATATGATGGGCTCTGTCCTTAAGAAATAACACAACCCCTGACACGTGTATACTGCACACACAATAGGGTTGTCAAAAGAAACTGACACTCCTCATTTAAAACATCAACATCAATACCACCGTTGCTTTCTTCACCACCTTCAGCAGACACACAACTTCACAGCACAGCACCACTGCAGACAGACACACAGCCCTTCCCCTCACTAGCAGCTGAAAACACCAGTAGTAGCTGACGTTCACGACACTGAACAACATTTGTTGAGTGCTTCAGAGAGCTCCCGTTTCAACAACAAGGATTGAACGGGTTATCGTCAGTGTGAGTTGCTAACAATTAGCTTTTGCCTGCCACATGTGTTGGCTAGCTGTGTTGACTTAACAGCAACATTCAGTTATTTTTGTCCGAAAAGTGTTTTCAATTATTATGTTATTTGGTGATTCTAAACTGACTGTAGGTGTGTGAATGGGTTGTCTGTCTCTCTGTGTTAGCCCCATAACACACTGCAGACCTGTCCAGGGCTGCCTCACTTCCTACGTTAGCTGAGAATGGCTCTAGTGCGCTACCACTGAGAGAGCAAACGGACTGCAATTTAAGTAAACACCAGGAAATAGAAAAAAGCTGGGAAAGCACACGAAACACAACACAAGTGTTTGCAGCTTTGTTTATATTAGTGCTGTCAGCTGGATGGTGCTGACGCATTAACAAGCTAACCGTGCTAACACGTTAACGCCGTGCAGGCCCACGCATGGGGCGATCCGCGCTAACTCGCTAACGGAGATTTGCCGTGTCAATGCAGTTATGGCGTTAATGTTATTTTAACAAGATTAATGCAGACAGCACTAGTTTATATACAAATCACAACAAATGACAAAAGCATTTGCCTCATGACACTTCATATATTCTAAGATATGATACCCTACGACCCCCTACGACTGGCGACAGTGGGAATTAAAAACTCCCTTTTAACAGGAAGTAACCTCAGGCAGAATCAGACTGAGGGAGGGGCAGCCATCTGCAGGTCACGGCAGATGGCTGCCAATAACTCCCTCACAACACCTTTGTGTTTTATTCAACTTCAGTAGTGTTTTGTGTGCTTATACAGTTTTCTTCTATATGCTCGGTTGCAGTGGATTTGATCACTGCCAGTGTGCCCCAGGGTGGCTGTGGCTACAATGTAGCTTGCCATCACCAGTGTGTGAATGTGTGTGTGAATGGGGGGATGACTGAATGTGTAAAGCGCTTTGGGGTCCTTAGGGACTAGTAAAGCACTATACAAATACAGGCCATTTACCATCTCTTAGGGCCACCGTACCCCAGCCAAAGCCTCCACCCATGATTTTACACATTTTTCATTAGGTAATTTAAAAAAACTGATCTCTGTCCATCACAACACCAACTGAGGGAATATGTTTTGGTTGTCGTTGCGTTGAACCTCCACAGTGTCAGCGCCAACGGACAGTTATCTTATTCTATTCCTGGCTGCCCAGTATCTTTCTGTTATTTACCAACTCTCTAAAACAAAAAGAGAAAGAGCGAGTGAGTGACATAGTATACGACCTGTGATCTTCCTCTGGAAGAGGAGAGGATGAGACTGTTCTTGAACTTCTTGCGTTACCTAGTATGAAGTAGCTGTCAGTCAGCGCCTGCTTGAGCCACACAGACACCTCAATCAACACCTCATAAATCCTGTTCCTGCGGGGACGAAAGCCGCAGGACTGAAATCATGATGAGAATGATAATCTTTTTTTCCCCCCCAAATTTCCACTCATCTGTTTTGATGCCTACACAGATGTCATTACTTCACTTCAGAGTGGGAAAAAAGTCCTTCGAAATCTTGTCCCTGATTATCATGAAGGTGAAATGATGTTATGTTTATACAAAAAATTCTTGCTACTGGCCTGAGCCACATCTCTCTTTTTATCAAAGAGCCAATGAGTAATCTCCTCCCCTGCGTCCCTGTACAATTATAATGATCAGCAGCACAAAGTATGACAGGCATTTTAATTTGCTTTCAGTAAGTAATGTTGCAACGGAAGGTGCCTGTTCTCAGCAACTGTGAAGGAAATGTTGCCAATGTAATAATTATATTATAATCTATATTCCAGATAACCAGACATTATGCATATAGGTTTTTCCTGGACTTTAAGGACTTTAAATTTATTACGGCCGGGAAACTCATGGATGAAAGGAAGCTGAGCCTGTGGTTTGGCCAGATCTCCTTGAAGAGTCTCCAAGCGCTTCAGGCTTTCATGAAGCTCTGCCAGTGTCTGGAGGGGCAGCTCACACTTAAAGTGAATGTGCAACCAACAGCTGAGCTTTCTCAGATGTAGGCCAAGGGACAATAACACTCTCCAGTTTAGGTTTTAATGTGATCGTGTAGATATGTCCACAGAGGGTTGCAGCAAGTTCCCAGGGAAAAATCGTGCTTTGGCTCGAATGTGTTTGGGCCGTTTTGGTTTAAGCGGTGGCATACAAATCAGCTGTTCAGTGTACCACCTCCTCATTGTAACTGAATGTTCTTCAACTGAATACATGAAATAACATGGTTTTAAATAGTAAAGATGAGAGATTATCTTATGCACTGCTCAAAAAGAATGAAGGAAACACTTGGAAAACACATCAGATTTCAATGGATCTCAAACTACAGAGGGCTGAATTCAATGATATTCGCAAAGTCAAATTGAAAAGTGATGCAGTGATAGTCCTTTTTGCTGAAATTTCACTGGAGTAACAGTCTGATGTGTAATCTGGTGGTTATGGACCGAAACATAATGTGCCAGAGCTGTTCTATGGGATTTATGTCAGGCGAGTGTGGGGGCCAGTCAATGGTATCAATTCCTTTATCCTCCGGTAACTGCCTGCATACTCTTTCCACACAAGGCCAGGCATTGTCGTGCATCAGGAGTAACCAAGGATCCACTGCACCTGCTGGAGGTTATTTTGTAGCTCTGGCAGTGTTCATCCTGTTCCTCCTTGCACCAAGGAACAGATACTGGCCTACTGATTGGTTAGAGACTTTTTACAGTCCTGTCCAGCTCACCTAGACTATCTTCCTGTCTCCTCGGATCTCCACCATGATCTTGAGAGTGTGCAACATACATTCTGGCAATGGCACACATTGACATGCCATCCTGGAGGTGTTGGACTACCTCTACAACCTGCAACCATGCAAAACTAGTGAAAGAAGACCATTCCTGTTTTTGGAAGTTGTCTCATTGTCGCCCTTTTAGTGCATCTGAAGTTAATTTAATTAACACTAATGCAGCTGAAACTGATTAACAACCTCCTCGCTACATAACTGACCAGATTAATATCTCAGAGGTTTGACTGGCTTGATGCTGAGCTCTGATTATAAAGTCTTCCTTTCATTTTAACTAGTTTGCGTTACAGCAAACGCAAACTACTTAATATCAAATGCAGGGTATTAATTATTACTTCCGTCCTCACATGTTAATGTGATCTTATAAGTTGTCTGCTAGGAAACTACATGAGGTTGCCATCTCCCACTGCAGTTCTGCAACAAAGGAGTAATAAACAGTCACGTTAAACTGGGTGCCATCTCGTTGAGGACTGTTAGCCTTTTCTGTGCATGTGCACCTGAGAGTGGCTCAAAGGAAGAAGGAAAAGGGCTCACAGCAGGAACTTACACAACTAATAATTACAGAAATTAAAAGTATTAGAACACAGGGGTTTGCGAATGGATTTCAGCAGAAATAGAAGCTAACAAAACCTCTTTAATTCAGATTTTACAACTAAATGATTTTTATCTAGTGAGGTTATTTAAGACCCTGACTTTTTCTCCTGTAACAGAAAACATGAGGGAATTTCTCTCTTTTTAAACAGGAATGATTGCAACAAAATAAAAAACACTATTTTCTAATATCAGCTACAATTACCACAGATCTGAGTGTTTGTCTATATAATGTATGGCCCACGTGTGTCAAGATCAAGGTCCATGTGCCAAATCTGGCCATTTGCAGATTTCAGTAGATCTTGGTAAATTTTGGCCCACTGAGTTGTAGCTGCCAAACCAAACAGGCAGGTGCATGTCTGTAGCACCTGCGAGTTAACAAGGTAGCAGACAGGATGTAACACAAATTTAATGCCGTCTCAGCTGAGGCAGGAGACCGAGCAGCCTAAGTCGTTAACGACAGTAAAGAGAAGCCCGTGTATCTGTTAGCTACGAGACTATTTCTGTTTTCAAAGAACATAATTTGGATCATTATTTTGATTTGTGAATCCACACACCATGATATGGAGATACAGATGGGGAACAGAAGCTTCAGAAAGTCACTGAACTGAAAAGAGACATGCAATTACAGCACAATAGCCTATGTTCTTTGAGTCGGGTCTCAAAGAACATCTCAAAGTGATGGAGCTGTAAAGGCGAGTTTCATTTTCATGTGTGGCCAGTAGACACGGTGGAAAGCTAGGCAGTGTGGACGCGTATCCTTTACTTGGAATTTATACAACTGTTGAGTTGATGTTCAGGCCTTTGAAACAGGCCAGCCAAGACTTATAGACACATGTGCAAGAACAAAAGTTAAAAATTCATTATTTTGCTTTTATAGTACATCCGGATTTTCAGTTTTATCCAACCAGCAGTAGCTGTCAAATTCAGACTTATGAATACAGGTTGCTGTCAACTGCCTTCTTTTTGCTATAAAACTGTATAAGACAACAATTTTTATTAGTGCCTGTCCCTTTTATTGAAACTAATTTCAAGTTAAAAAAGAAGGCGGAGGGAGACAGCACAGTAGCTGAGCACTTGCTTATGCCAAGGCCATATCTGGACGCGTGGCGGTAACTGCACAGAACAGAGACCACAGCTTTAGACATTAGAGGTGGTGACAAATGCCTCACACAGTCACACTCGCTCTGGATCCGTGGATTTAAAGGCACAAGTCACCCAAGTATAAATGAACATCTTGACCTTTTCCAGAGGCCGAAGTTACTGTTACATGGAATATGTTGAAAACAGCTCTAAATGGTAAATGCTACGCAGTTATATTACACCTTTGAACCTTAAGAGATTCAGAATGCACTTTAAAATGTGTTTCTCATTCACCTGTCCACACACACACACACACACACACACACACACACACACACACACACACACACACACACACACACACACACACACACAGGGACAGAAATAGCATGCAAGGTGTTCGGTTGCCATTAGGAGAACTTTGGTGATCAGAGTCATGCCAAAGCCCAGTTAGGAATGCCAAGGGATCACCAATCCAACCCCCACACAGGTATTAGTGAACAGCTCTATACTAAATTTTAGCTACTATTATGTCTTCATACTGTCTTGTTTAATTTTTATTTGCATCTACTAATGCAAGTAAAAAATTATACTAATTTAGCTGTGTGTTCCCTCGTTTATTGCAGAGTTATGCTTTAAATATAAACAGGTGAATCCGCGAAGTAGCCAACTTTATTTTTTACAATTACTATAGATGTTTTAAGGCTGTAAAACCCCTCACTACACATGTTATATACTTTTCTCAGACAGGCATCAATATTTTCACACTTTTCTCTGTTGTTTAAAGACTCTCAAAGTTCAAACCTTCATAGAAAAATAAGTCCAGTATAGAATGAAACCAAAGATCAAACCCTGTTTTCAGGCCCAGAACATGGGAACAGAGCAGCTGCCAGAGAATTCAACATTAATGAATCAATTGTACGGAAGTAGAGGAAGCAAGAAGAGATGAGTTGATTAAAGGTTGACTTATTTGACTGTTTTGTTTTGCTTAATGCGCCTTATAATCCGAAAAATACAGTAACTTCTACCTTCCTTTAGCATGTCCAAGTCCAACTTTTTGTGCGATGGTTAGCATCTTCCTCTGCCTTTTGGGTGCTACTGCAGGTGCCTTTGACGGTGCAAAACGTTTCGTTGACATTGTTGTGTTTGTTTTACACAAACATCTTACAAACATACAGTACAGCACTTCAGAGACACACTGCTAGAGTTTGAAGATTTATGTAAATTTGACAAGCTGAACACATTCTGACACGGCACAAGATTAATTGACAATGATCTAAAGCCAATCAGGATGCAGAACACAATGCGCTGTTTAAAAAAAACAACCCCAAAACCCCATTATATTTGCACAAAGAAAACCTGCGAAACAGCGAGGCCGCGAAAGATGAACCGCGTTATAGCGAGGGAACGCTGTACTTTAACTTTATTGGGTGTCAAGATACCAAGAGGAAGGCAAATGTGTTGTATCCACTGATCTCTTTAAAGTAGTAGTCTATATTTATAACTTTTTTATTTTTATGTCTAATCATCAGCTGCGCTGCTTTAAAATTGATTGTTTTTTTGGACAACACCCCGTCCATTAAAGACAGCACTGGTTTTGTTAGCGTGCACTAGCTGTTTGTATTCAAACACCTACTTACACGTTTATCAAAAGCCCTCGCCTCAAGCCAGAGAGTGTTTAGCAATAGAAATTCAAGAAAACCAAATTTAGAAAAGAAACAAGCGATAAACACTAGCGCTGGTGCCATCTCGCAGTTGTGTATAATAGCATCAATACCACAAAGCACAACAAGGAGGAATACAATGCAAACTTCATTTGTGCAATGGGAGAAATCAGATTAGTTTTATCGATGAAAGAGTATTATCGACATCGGTGTGAAACCCAAAGTGCTGAGGCAGGCTGCTGTGTGCGCGCACACACACACACACACACACACACACACACACACACACACACACACACACACACACACACAGAGAACTCTGTTGACACAACAACAATTTACATAACGCCTTTCGCAAATCCATACGGCAGTGCGGATGTACAGTAATCCTGCGTGTGTGTGTTTATTCCTGAGCTCTGATGTTTGCAGAGACTGTGTGACTAGACCCAAGTGTATAGATTCCACTGAGGTCACAAGGACGGCGTTCTTTGCTTTAGCTTACCTGTCACCTCTCTTCCTAACTCATCATTCGCTCTTTACATTTCTCGCACTTTCTCTTTTCTCTGAATCGTCCAGGCTGCTGCACGCTTCAAAGCATTCAAAACATTCAAAACATCAAACCGTGGTGGAAAGCTCTCCTCTGATATCTGTCCTACAGAGTCATACAAACATTTTTTTTGTATTGTCCTTAAACTAAGATTCAGAGATCTATAGTATGCAAATTGAGCACAGCTAATCCAGGCAGGGCCGTAAGTGCTCACAAACACCGTTCGCCTCTTTCTTCACACTTCCCCTCTGTCATTCGTTCTGACCGCTCCGCTGTTTTCCATGAATAGCTCCGTACGCTGATGCAGCGAGAGTTCTTTTTCATTCAAATCTCTGTCACTCTCAAACTTCTCAGGTTCCAACTTCCACCGCAAGTGTTCATAGCAATCGATACTGAATGAGCAAAAGCGGAACTGACATTTTAGAGATTTCGTTCACATTTCGACTGTGACAAAAAAACACAATGTAACAATATGTGTTTTTGCACGAAACAGTTTGTGTGTTATCAATGAAAAGCCTTCAGTCTCAATAAGGCCTTATTTATGCGTTTGTCATGCTGCACTTTTGTTATTTCAGATCCTCATGTAGCACATGGCCATTGGGATTTGTATCACAGGCAAAAATGATTCCATTAACTTTGTTCCTTTAATTGAGCAGACTTTTTATTTTTATTTTTAAAAAAAGACAAAACAGAAAAGAAAGCATCCAGCATCCTTTGATTACAGGACCAATTTGCTGTACTCTTGTGGGTTTTTTCTTCCCTTTTCCTTTTTCCTTAAATTTGGAACAGCAGCTGTGTTTCTATTTCAGGGACTGGAAGCTTCAAAGCAGCCCACAATCAGGTGCCCTTCAGAGGTCCTGAAACCCAGCTAAGTATGCTTGCCCTCCCTAAATTAGACGATCTATCCTCACAGAGGTCAGCATGAACGGTGTGCTTCTGTTGAAATTGATCAAATTTCAAAAGACCCTGCCCTCAAATAGCCAGCAGAGTAGAGACTTTACAGTACAGGACATTGCAGTCATTGGCATGGTCCTGTTATTTGTTGGTTTTTTTGGGTTTCC